>NW_021144767.1:6228900-6236400 GCF_900634625.1 Parambassis ranga
ACTCACTGTACGGCGCTCTTGGCTGCCTTAAGCAATTTCCCCATTGTGGGACTAATAAAGGTTTCAAATTTTAATTTAATTAAATACGATCTTTGTTGTAAGAACACAGTGATTTTTTTATGGGACTTGTTTTATCCAGCAGAGTGAAAAACACTTAAAGTACCGTCGTGTAATCCACTGATTTCCTGTAGGTCCCCGCCCTGCAAAGAGGAGAAGGCACACGTTTCTCCAGTCTGGGCTGGCTGTCTCCTTTATCCAGCGCTGGGGAACAGCCACATCCATGATTACATTTCTGTCAAAGCGTATCTTTCTCCAGTTTTCATCTTCTTTATCTTATCTTTCCAGTGTATGGTTAACTGATTCAGTTGATTTTTAACGTCCTCCCACCATACTAGTGGATCATCTCCTTCATCTATTTCGTTTCTAATCATTTCTATATAGTTATTTATTTTATGTCTAAATCACTCTCTGATATTTCCAGGTCAATTCTGGTTTGTTTCAGTGTTCCTTTAACTAGCTGTCTCTGGAGTAGTCGCACACAGCCGGGGTTGAGGACTCTCTACATATCAGCTATATTATTTTTGGCCATTATGTGAAATATTCATATCTACTAGTGTCGTTTCTTATATTTCTATTTGCTGTAGCATTACTGGTATATCGTATTAACATCTCCTATCATTATACTATAGTCAATACTGTATGTATGTATTAGGTACATGTTGTGCAAATATAAGGTACTAAAGTATTTTAATCATTATTAGTTTAATACCGTGGACGTCGCTAGCCCTATTATAGGGGGGCTTCATCCTCCCTAAAATAATCCAAAGCCCCCCTATAATTTGCGGCAATATTTTGTTTATTATTATTATCTTGATTATTTCGGAGTTGACCATGTCGTATACGACATGAAGAGCATATGTTTACAAAGCCGCTCATACATAGGAAAGTAATAGCTAGAGACGTTCGTTTCCTTTCCCTCGAAAAGAGGACACTTCAGGCATGGTCTGTGTGATGTAGACCCGGCTGTATTATTCTACGGGCGAGTCAGTGTCCAATCGGACCATCGAGCGATATCACGAGGGGCTCAAATATCCATTGTAGAGCCTTGTGCCTCTGACGTGGTGTATCAAAGATGTCTTCTGAAGACATAGAATATCTCCACTAACTAGCTGAGTCGTCTACACGTCTGAAAAGCGCTCTGAACGCAACAATAGACGCGTAGCGTACTGTTATCTCAGCCGGAAGGTGCATTGTTCTGCATACCCCTGTTATTCACTGTTATTCACTGTTATTTGTTACTGGAAACTTTTATTTGACTTATTAGCGCTGCTATGTTTTGTTACGCTAACGCCGGAAGTTACGTCAGGACGTTCCGGATGAACAGGGGAGCTCGCTCTCAGACGCTCACAGTAAACAGCGCTTCTTTCATGTAGCGCACTTCATTTTTCAACTTTTGCCACACAACTATTGCAGGGACAAAAGAGACATTTACAGCGCGACTATTTCTGAAAGAATAAGAAAAGATTATAGTACTGAGATGCTGTTTCTGAGTCACTGGGCAGAAGACTTTTCCACAGATGAACGCTGGATTGGTGGTTGATAGGTGCAATGTTGATTAGCCCCCCCTGTCTGTCAACCCTAGTGACGTCCATATCTGTGGGCCACACTTGATGAAGGTCGTCTCTCTTCTCTGTTAACTCTTCCTAATAAAAATAAAACACGCCACCACGAGGCAAAACATGAGACTTCATATGAGAAAGGCCCTGAAATACTGCTACACTTGGAATTCTAGTAGAGTGTAGTGTTATACCAACCTGCTTTAGTCATGGAGAAGACTGAAGCGAGGCGTCTGTTGATGCTGCTGCAACAGCCGGACTCTGGGACAAAGTGACGTCAGCAGATGTCGGGTTGTCCTCTGAGTCTCTGAAGCAACATGCGGCTCAGCTGGAAAACAGCTTCTGATGGAGCTCTGATAGTCTGACTTCATCTCTGAGAGGAAGAAGAGGGAGAAGCCGCTGCGCAGCGCGCGGACTCTCTCCAGCAGCAAAGTGCAGAGATCATCAGAGCTCCACATGAGCCGAACATGAAGAGACACAGTCCGCTAGCAGCTCCTTCACTGTCGGCCTGCAGCGCTGCTCCCACACTCATCTGGACTCTTTCATCCACACACAGAAAACACGAGCGGAACATTCAGCCTGCAGAGGAGCTGCCTTGGATTGAGTCTCTGCGGTTCTCATGGTGTGTTCAAGGACCGCCTCCTATGGCGCCAAATCGGGGTCATAAGTTTTGTTCACCTGAAAAAATAAAATTCATTCAAACACTAAAATTTGAAACTGAACATTTATGTTTTGATGTTGATTTTTTTCAGTTCAAAATTCTTTTTGAATCAACTTTGAAATTCTTTTGAATAAGGTTCAATCAGGTTTCATTTCAATAACTATTTTCATATTTACCAACAACAACAAGAGTATCCAGTTCGTTTGATTACCGATTAAACAGACACTCAGAAAAACTGGTAAATGGAATAAAACCTGCATAAAAGGCAGAAAGCTGCCGACCAGAGCCTGTTAGCATCACGTTAGCAAACGTAGCCTGGTGAAAGCTGACAGCGTCTTCTCCTACTGGCAAAACATTCAGCTCAACAAGTAACTGAACGCTGAGTAAACTGGCTACGCAGTGATGAAACATACTAATAATAAAAAACTCATACGTGATCAGCCTACCTGTCTGGAAGTACTGTGGCCACCGCAGCGTAGCATGTAGCCGCTTCTGCTCGGCCAGTCGTCGCCAGGTGAAGTCGTACCGATAACCACTCTTGTCTCACATCTTTCTGCATCAAGACATTTCTGGTTGTGGCTTTTCCGACTCACTGGTAATTTCTCTGCCATATTGCGCCGTATTCGGTGTTTTCACCAGTTGAGTCTCGCTGTAACTCAGCACTGACGCTCATTACTTCTCTGGTCCACGGTTTGAGGAGCCGCGGACACTTCAAGCTCTCTCTCCGTGGATGCAGCGGGCCAGCTGGATGTCTTTGGGCGTGATGGTGAGCCTCTTGGCGTGGATGGCGCACAGGTTGGTGTCCTCGAACAGGCCGACCAGGTGCTGGCCTCCTGCAGAGCCATGACAGCGGAGCTCTGGAAGTAGTCAGCTCCATGTTTGATTATTCTAGATGCTTTAAGGCTGTGAACCCCTCACTGCACACTTTAAACTCCGTTCTCTCTGTTTAAACACTGTCAGAGTTCAAACCTTCATAGGAAATAAGTCCAGTATTACAGAATGAAACCAAAGATCAAACCTGTTTTCAGCAGCATTCTGCATTCTGGAGATGGACTGACACTGGTCTACGGACTATCCGGACCAGAACTCAATGAGCTGTAAGAGAAAAACAAGGTGAGAGGTGAACTGGTTATAGGAGGGACCTCTGTAATGCAAACATGTGATTTGCTGATTCTGGTGTTTTTAGGTTTTGATTTAAATTCCACAAAATCATTTATTTGCATTCAATTATTTTTGATTGTAACCATATATAATTCATACTTCTGTCTGTGCTCTAAGAGTCTTAAAATATGTGGTTTCCTTTATTTACAGTGTGCATGTCATGTGACTTTACTTATGCAACATGTATGATAATGTTCTGTCTCCTCTCGTTTCCAGACTGTCTGGAGGACACACAGAGTGGACATGGGTCACAGAGTGCTGCTGCTGTTTGTGTCTCTGCAGCATGGGCAGCTGCTCCTGCTCCACTCGTCACCGGCTGATTGTTCACACCTGTGATCAGTCATCAGCCAATCCTGCTGCAGCTTCCATCTAGTATATGTGTCCAATGGAAGCTGAGCAACATGTCAGCTACACACATAGAAACACTACACATAGTTTGTCATATAAATAACATGGATTGAATCATGTTGTACAGTCAATGCAAACAAAAAGCACTGAGAGTGGTGCTGGTAGTGCAGCAGTGGATGGAGGCTGAAGTGCTGCCACCTAGTGTAAATATTTGGTATTACTCTGACTACATATTCCACCTTTAACTCTCTGCCATATATACTGTGCCATGTGTGAAGTGATAATAACATGTGAATGTGAATTTATTGTAAAGAACTTTACTTATTATCCCTGTTATAAGTGAGCAGTGTGTGTGTGTGTTTGATGGAGTGTGTAATGTCTGCTCAGTGTTACTGATGCTGCTGTGTGTGATCTGAAAACTGATCAAACTGTGATGTGTCTGATGCTGACAGAAGAATCAGAGGTCAGACAGTCGGATCCTCCTCTGTGACACCTTTAACATCATATCAGAAATCTCTGTCTGCTTCTGGTACATGCAGCTGATCACCAGCAGGGGGCTCACTGCTTTGCTGTCACTCAGTGTAACAATGGAACTGTTAGAATGATGGTGCGGCTCACACAGGTGTGTGTGGTTGAGGTTAATCAGTGCAACAATGTCAGCTTCTCTCTACAGACTGTGAGAGAAACAGTCTGACTGAAGACAGGAGGAGGCAGAAATGTCACTGTGTGGATGTCAGCTGCCAGAAAACACCACAGAAGAAGAAGAAGAGGCAGAGGAAGAAGAAGAACAGAGAGGGGAAGTGTTTGTGGTGACAGTGGATTGGAGTAAAGCTCAGCTGCTACAACAGAACAGTTTCTGAACACATGTGTAGCCACCAAAACTACACCTGGTACAACAAAGGATCACAGTGAGTGGAGGACCAAGGCTGGAACCAGAGGACCAGAGCTGAGCTCTGGAGGCCAGAGAAGTCCTCCTGCAGCCTCTGCTGAGTTTGTTCCTTTGACCCCCTGTTCTTTGTTCTTGATGATCTTTGTGCAGTGTTTTGCTGATTTATCTATGTAATTATATCATGTGAGGATGTTTTGACATAGCAGATCATCATTTCACTGTGATTCAGATCAAATTCAGATCACAGAAAGGCCTTCCTGTTCTCACTTCAGTGAATGAATTATGGTTTTGTATATTCATTGGTCAACAGTGGTGGAATTGTAACCTTTTAAATGGGATTCTGTTTGGTTACCATAGAAACCACTGAGGAGGCACTGATGGCTGTGGGGTTGTTGGGGTTGCTGCTGCTGAGTGGAGTGGTTCTGGTGGTCATTGTGATGGAGATGCTGCAGGGTTCGTTGTGTTGGTGGTTGTGATGGGATGGTGGTCCCTGATAGGGGTGCTGCCGAGTGGGGTCATTGTGGTACAGGTTAGGGGTGTGAAGTGGTCCCTCTCAAACCTGCAGTAGAAAGTCTTGAGGTCGTCAGCAGTGGGGGAGGTCGTCTCCTGTGGTTTGTGATCTCCACACTGATGCATGGTCGTTAGCAGAAAAGCTGTTTTTCAACTCTTCTGAGTATTCCCCTTTTTGCCACCTTGATTTCCTTGGTGAGAGGGTTTCTGGTCTGCCTGTACACTGTCAGAAAAAAGGGTACAACTGAGGTCCATTTTTGTTCCCTAAGGTACAACTGCCAATGATTTACCCTCACAGGTTCCAAGCTGATCCCCATGGTACTTAAATGAACCCTTTGTGTGTCAAGATCCAAAATGATCAATGGTCGACATCTGTACCATTTTTTCCACAAACAGGGGTACAATGACCAGGTGAAGCTGTCAGTGACAGTTGGGGGACTGTATGGTTTGTGCACCAGAACTGGGAAATTTAGTTTGTTCACACTCTTATTTTTAATCCCAAATTTCCAATATTAATCCTAATTTCCAAAATGTAGGTGATGCAGTTGGACAAAATTTAGTCACACAAAAATAAAATAAAGAAAATCAGTGGTATCACACATTACTAATATTTAAGCTGAACCCAGCTACAGAACCTATTAAAATTTACAGTAAAAAGCCCAATTTCAAAAATGCTAAATATTAAAGGGTTGAATCACAATGATGTGACCAATGACCATGTGACCAATAACGGCTCACACAAGCGCGTTCCTTATGCAGCAGAGGTCTTAATCGCCCTCACCAGTTCGCGCTCAAATTCGAGTTGGAGCTCTCTACAGAGGAGCTCCTTCAAAAGCCTCAGGAACGTGGCAGCTTGGCAGAAGAAGAATTTCCCTCTGGGATTAATACAGTATCTAAAATAAAAAAATAAAATAAAAAAAAACTGTTTCCAACAGATGAGTGTTCCACACACTGATTGGGACAATCTCATCAACACCTTTGAAGATCCTGACAAGATCTGCTCGTCATTGCTGACCTTCAGGGCTGAAGACAGATTTAATTTGGGCTTACTATTTCTGTCCTAGAACTTTATATTTGACAGACTTATTTTTCCTGTTAAGAGGAAAAAGTTACTCATCTGAAACATTTGGGTGCAGGAATTGCTTTTATCCAAGAACACATCTCAGGAGTTTGGATAATGCTCGTCTTAATGTGGGTGGGTGGGTCAGCTATTTCACTCAAACTTTCAAGGGAAAGCTCGGGGTGTTGCAATATTGATACATAAGGATGTTTCTTTCACGCCTTCTACAACACTAGCCGACTCAAATGGCCGTTATGTTATTGTGACTGGCAAACTCTTTAATCTCAAAGTTATTTTAGCTAATATATATGCTCCAAATTTTGATGACCCACAGTTTTTCTCCCGCATCATTAAATTGATCCCTTGTTTAAATTCACACCTGCTCATTATGGGGGGAGATTTTAATCTGTGTCTGGACCCAGGGATGGATCGGTCATCGGTTAGGCCTGGTTATCCCATATCAAAATCTGCTAGTTAACTTTATTCCATTGGAGACCAACTCCTTGTTGTTGACTCTTTTCAGTTCCTCTCTAACTACCACACAGCTTTACAAAGCTAACAAAGTTCTATTCAGACTCATCCCAATCCAGAGCAGTTGTTCCACAGTAACACCTGCAGGAGGACGTCATCACCCAGTATGTGACCTGCACTGTGGGCTGTAAGGTCTTATACAGACAGGTGTGTGTCTGTCCTCATCAAGTCCAATCAGTATCATCAAAGACAGCTGGACTCAGATGAAGGTGTAGAACCATCTGAAGGACGATCAGAAGAAATGGACGCACCTGAGTTCAATATATGAGAGTCACAGCAAAGGCTCTGATACTTAGGACCATGTCATATTTCACTTTGTCTTTTTAATACATCTGCAAACATGTCAACAACTCTGTGTGTTTCTGTCAGTATGGGGAGCTGTGTGGACATTAATGAGGAAAAATGAACTTCAATGATTTTAGCAAATGGCTGCAATATAACAAAGTGAAACATTTAAGGGGGTCTGAATACTTCCTGCACCCACTGTACACATAACAACTGAATGTGACTGAAACAACAGCTCTGTGTGTAATATAAATATACAAACTAATGTGATTTGATCAGAACATTTTAAAAGACAGTGATGATCTGTTCTTATTGTCTAAACAGGAACAGTTGAAGCTCAGCTTGCAGCCCCTGTATCTCAGGCTTCTCAGCTTCTCTTCAGATGTTTGGACGTTTCTGCTGGAACCTCTCATTTAATGACTCACATTTAGAACTTCTG